>NW_023994079.1:1110000-1124282 GCF_015586225.1 Lucilia sericata | reverse complement strand
CTTTAATATAAAAAAATTAGGAAAAAAGTAGGACACTTCTGTTAAACATAAGGTACTATGTAATCCTAGCTTATTTTAAAAGCCCTGTTTAGGAAATTTGCATAGGCATTCCAACACTTCCATAAAATTTCAGCCGTAAATTAATTATTGTAATTGGAATATAATCTTAAGATTGCTAAATTTTATCAACAGTTATCTATTTTACAAATAATTTTTTTTAATTAATTAGGAAATCAAAAAAGTTTAAACAAAAGAGCTGTAGAAAAATATACTCTAGTTCCTCGACTCGAATATTTTTAAAATTTAGACGGGCTGTATTATTATTTACTTAAAAATTTCATTTAAATAATCTTTGAATACAAAGCAAATAAAAGTATTCGAAACCGGGTTTTAAAAAGTGAAAAAACCGGGTTATTCGATATTCGAAAATCAACATTAAGAAAAACCGACACTGGTAAAGCAGAAAAAACCGGTTTTAAAACCGGTTGAAAAATCGAGTCGATCACCCTAATACATACATACATACATACATACATACATACATACATACATACCTCAACATACATACATACATACATACATACATACATACATACATACATACATACATACATACATACATACATACATCATACATACATACATACATACATACATACTTAATACATACATACATACATACATACATACATACATACATACATACATACATACATACATACATACATACATACACATACATACATACATACATACATACATACATACTACATACATACATACATACATACATACATACATACATACATACATACATACATACATACATACATACATACATACACACATACATACATACATACATACATACATACATACATACATACATACATACATACATACATACATACATACATACATACATACATACATACATACATACATACATACACATACATACATACATACAATACATACATCATACATACATACATACATACATACATACATACATACATACATACATACATACATACATACATACTACATACATCACATACATACATACATACATACTACATACATACATACATACATACATACATACATACATACATACATACATACATACATCATACATACATACATACATACATACATACATACATACATACATACATACATACATACATACATACATACATACATACATACATACATACATACATACATACTACATATTTATTAAGGAATTAATAAAGGAAGAAAATTTATTATAAAAATATTCACTAGATCTCACGATGAGTGTATTGATTTTTCGTAATTTTGTCACAACGTGTAATCAGTGCTTGTGTTCTGTAACTTTCGAATCGACAAAAAAATCGAAAAATCGTCTTGTTTAAAACAGGGTGAACACAAGTAATTCAAATATATTTTGGTTAACTTTAATGTGTTCATTTTAAAAATTATTTGAATCGCGCAAATAAAAGTGAAAGACTCTAATATTTCAATGTTTTTTTTCTCGACTTGAAAGTTACAGGACACAGATTAGTTAATTTAAAAATAAATTTTATCTGATGTTAATACCCTTTGATGTTTTTGAGTACAAGATTAAACTTCGCAGTGTTGCCATACAAAACAACAGAAAACGTCACTGTTTGTTATCATAAAAAAGAGAAGAAGACAATTGTAAATTTAATATGAAAAGTAACGAAAACCTAAATTTAAAACAAAAAATGTATTTTGAAGTCTCCATAATTTATACTAATTATCAGATGTTTACACTTTTGCATTTCTTGCTCAAGTTTAAACCACCTCTAACTCTCTAAACTAACGAGGATTAATTTTAATTTAATCCCTAATCGTTCACCTAAAGATTGGCCCTAAGAATAGCAAGAATAAAAAGTTCTAACAAAAATTAATAAAAATAATGTTTTTTGTTTATTGTAAATATTTAAAATTAAATTTTTTAAAATAAGCTACATAATAATATTTTCAAATAATTTTTTTTAATTAATTAGGAAAATCAAAAAGTTTAAACAAAAGAGCTGTAGAAAAATATACTCTAGTTCCTCGACTCGAATATTTTTAAAATTTAGACGGGCTGTATTATTATTTACTTAAAAATTTCATTTAAATAATCTTTGAATACAAAGCAAATAAAAGTATTCGAAACCGGGTTTTAAAAAGTGAAAAAACCGGGTTATTCGATATTCGAAAAATCAACATTAAGAAAAAACCGACACTGGTAAAGCAGAAAAAACCGGTTTTAAAACCGGTTGAAAAATCGAGTCGATCACCCTAATACATACATACATACATACATACATACATACATACATACATACCATACATACATACATACATACATACATACATACATACATACATACATACATACATACATACATACATACATACATACATACATACATACATACATACATACATACATACATACATACATCATACATACATACATACATACATACATACATACATAACATACATACATACATACATACATCATACTCATACATACTACATACATACATACATACATACATACTACATACATACATACATACATACTACATACATACATACATACATACATACATACATACATACATACATACATACATCATACATACATACATACATACATACATACATACATACATACATACATACATACATACATACATACATACATACATACATACACATACTACATCATACATACATACATACATCATACATACATACATACATACATACATACATACATACATACATACATACATACATACATACATACATACTACATACATACATACATACATACTACATACACATACATACATACATACATACATCATAATCATACTACATACATACATACATACATACATACATACATACATACAACATACATACATACATACTACATACATACATACATACATACATACTATCATACATACATACATACATACTACTACAATACATACATACATACTACATACATACATACATACATACATACATACATCAGACATACATACAGACATACATACATACATACATACACATCTCCACTTCGTTGAGTTCAAATCTATGTATATTTTTTATTAAGTTTTTTTCTCAAATATTCGAAATTATTTCTTTTTTTTTCATATAAAGAAATTAAGTTAATTAATTTTATGTTTTGAGATTTGTTAACGGGTTCCAGAATTCATACGTTCCATTGCACATTGGTTCAAATCATCACTTTTTCAGTGCGAAATTAAGATCGACAAAATATGAAACTCTTTAATGTCTAAGATGGAGCATATGCATAAATTTAAATATTAGAACAAATTTAAGCGAAAATTACCCTTTGGTGGTTATTAACCCATTGTCTACAATTAAGATGACTTACATAACACAACTTTTTTCATTTTGGAAGGACTTGTCGGACTCGCGACAAGTCCTCTAAGTGCTATACATTTGACAGTTATTAAAAATTATTTACAACTTTTCAGAATTAACGTTTAAAAATATGATAAAATATAGTCTCTACAAAAGATTTTTTTAAATATTTTGAAATGATGACTTTAACTGCGTGCAGTAGAACTGTGTTTAGCATTTCGCAAAAATTTATAGCGAATTTGAATATATTGGTGTATTGGTAATAGGATGATATCAAAAAATTAATTATATTTACTGTTCCAAAATTTGAATTTCACATAGGAAAAACTGGTAGTTTGTACTATAGTGCATTGAATTAGTGTATAACTATTGCTGAAGAACTTATAAGAAATTCTTAAAAAAACACAACAATCCCAGTAAAAACTTAACTCCCAAAGTAAGTAGAATAGTAAGTAGAATTTAAAGGAAAACTACTTCCTTTTCTACTACAAGGATGTCCCAAAACATCCTCTATCAATCAACCTAACCTAAGTTGAGTTATTTATGAAAATATAAAAAAAAAACATATGAAAAAAATAAAAAGTCGACACAGACAGGTGTTGAACTTGAAACCTTCGATCTGCCAGTTCGCCATTTTCTTCCTTTATTAAGGAATTAATAAAGGAAGAAAATTTATTATAAAAATATTCACTAGATCTCACGATGAGTGTATTGATTTTCGTAATTTTGTCACAACGTGTAATCAGTGCTTGTGTTCTGTAACTTTCGAATCGACAAAAAAATCGAAAAATCGTCTTGTTTAAAACAGGGTGAACACAAGTAATTCAAATATATTTTGGTTAACTTAATGTGTTCATTTTAAAAATTATTTGAAATCGCGCAAATAAAAAGTGAAAGACTCTAATATTTCAATGTTTTTTTCTCGACTTGAAAGTTACAGGACACAGATTAGTTAATTTAAAAATAAATTTTATCTGATGTTAATACCCTTTGATGTTTTTGAGTACAAGATTAAACTTCGCAGTGTTGCCATACAAAACAACAGAAAACGTCACTGTTTGTTATCATAAAAAAGAAGAAGAAGACAATTGTAAATTTAATATGAAAAGTAACGAAAACCTAATTTAAAACAAAAAATGTATTTTGAAGTCTCCATAATTTATACTAATTATCAGATGTTTACACTTTTGCATTTCTTGCTCAAGTTTAAACCACCTCTAACTCTCTAAACTAACGAGGATTAATTTTAATTAAATCCCTAATCGTTCACCTAAAGATTGGCCCTAAGAATAACAAGAATAAAAAGTTCTAACAAAAATTAATAAAAATAATGTTTTTTGTTATTGTAAAATATTTAAAATTAAATTTTTTAAAATAAGCTACATAAATAATATTTTCAGCATAGTAGACAAACATATCAAATCAACTTCGAAATCAACCTCAAAATTTCTCCATCACATCTGGGATTCGAGATATCATGTTCTAATATTTAATATTTAGACGTTGTAACATCGTTAAGACAACTTAATTTATAAAATGTATGCCATCTGAAAGTCCATTTTGTCAGCTTTAAAATAATGGCTTAACATTATAACAACATTCATATTTTTTCCTATAAAAATACTTTTTGAATTGTTTAAAAATCTGCTGAAATTGCTGAGATATCATCGATATCTCAGAGATATATTCTCAGGTGGGTGTGGATCCAATATTTTTCTTCATTATAAACAATATTTACAAAGCATAATAAATTTTGTCGGCCTGTGTTATGGTTTAAAAAAAAAAATTAAAAATTACTCTAAAAAATTTTTGAATTATTTAAAAGAAATTAAACAATAATATGCAAGGCAAGGATTTTCATGCACTAAAAATGAAGAATATGCGCTTATAACATGCACTATAAAATGGGAAAATATGCACCAAAAAATATTTCCTTGTGAAATATATTTATCAACACTAGGGATGAAAAACGGGACTGGCTTTTACAAATCCCGGGATTCGTGATTTTGAAAATTGCAATCCCGGGATCCCGAAATATGCCGGGATTTCGGGATTTACGGGATTACATAAATTTAATTATTTTATACATGAAAATCTTAAATCTTCATGTGTGTGAAGAAAATTGTTCAATTTAAATAAAGCAATCCAATTAATTCCGATTCTTAAATAAAAACTTTTAGAATATCATAATTTCAGAAATTTAGTAACTACATACATACTTCCTAAATAAAAATAAATATCACGTTCAATCATTCGAATATCAATTTAGATCATAATGAACCTTTTCTTTGAAAAATGTTATCTACATTTAGAACAATTTAATTTACCTTTTGACTGTGCCGAAATGAAATTAATATTCCGGTATGATGAATTTTCTTTCGAAATACTACGCAGACAACAAAATACCATTTAAGAGAATCAATTTAAAACAAGTTAGAGTGCTATATTCGGCTATGCCGAATCTTAAATACCCTCTACCTGTAAGCTTTTTGAAACCCATCTAAATAATTTCAAAGTTTTAATAAATTTTATTAGTAGTTGCTTTATATACCTATATACCTATACAAATTATGGGCCCATCCAGAAGATATTTAGGAGTGATTTGTATATACCAAAAACATTATTAACAATAAACCCAATTTCGAGAATATCGACCTTTGTATGGGGGCTATGGGAAATTTTGGACCGATATTTTTGAGTTTGGACATAATTGATCCCTGGGCAAAATAAAAAACGTGTAATATAATTCATTGAATAATCTTCGGTAGTTTCTGAGAAAACTACTCGAGAATTAGGAAAAAAACGTATTTTTTTCGAGGTAGTTTAAAATTTTTACTCATATTTTTTACGTTGTGAACCAATTATGTTGATTTTCAATACCAAACTGCTCCTTCCTTAGCTTAGTTTTAACGTGAGCGTGTTTTACACAGACATACAGATGAACAGACAGACAATATATGGGAAATTCTCTTTTTAATTTAGATTTTGAGGTTCAAAAAATTATGAAATTTTTGTAATAGCACATCAACGATATTTTGTGTGGACATTGTCTAACATCTTAGAAGTACAATTATCTTCTCGTGAATAATTTTTAGCAAAAGCCGCGAAAGTTATAAAAATGTAAATTCCCAAAATTACGTTTTTACCTGAAACTCAAAAATATAAGCGTGGATATAACCTACAACGAAGGACCCAAAATAGAAATTAATTTAACCCAAATATTTTAAATATTTGTGGATAAATTCGCATTTTAAAAGTTTTTTCAACCTCTTCAAATTTTTTTTTTTATAAAACTAAGTACACATTTTTTATAGACTATTTAAAATGATGAATTAATACGATAATTAACAATCAATAACTAAAAAAAATTATGCATTTAGGTGGTTTTAATTTATTTATGCATATATTAGAATGCATTTTTTTTAAAATTGCATTAAATTTAAAATGGTTGTATTTTTTTCAAACGGCTTATAGACCTCATTAATAGCAACCGAAAAGAAAATAATTTATTTAATTATAATTAGCGGGAAGGGTGTGCTTCACAAGTTTTTCATAAAAGATAAACACTGCGTTTTCTGCACACGAGAAACTTTGATGCAAATATTTTTGTGGTTAGCCAATAACTGCTTGTTTATAATTATCTTTTGCTTCCATTTCTGAATTTAAATGAGTAAATAATATAAAAACAGTTAAAATGAAAATCTATATGAAGTTTGGAAATAAAATTCATACACATGACCGAACTTTTTTTTATGCATTTAATACAAAATCGTATTTTTTTTCTAACGGCTTATCGATTTTGGTATAAGCATCATTGTCAGCTACCGATTAATGTTAAGTGTTATCAATTTTAATTAGCGGTTAAGGTGTGCTTCGCCGAATTATCTTGTAACTCAAGAAACACCGCGTTTTCGGCTAAAGAGAAATTTTGATGAAATTTTATTGAGTTAGCATATCCATTCTTATCTACAATTAACTGCTTTTTTCATTTCTAAATTTATATGACTTATTAATCCAAAAAACCGTTAAAAAAAGCAGTCCGATTAATTTAAACTTTGTATAGAAATTATATATTTACATGAATGAACTTTTTTATACTTTTTTAATGCAAAAACGCAGTTTTTTTCGAACGGCTTATCGATTTTCGTATTAGCATCATTGTCGGTTACCGGTTGATGTATAATGTCTCAAATTTAAATTAGCAGCTTAGGTGTGCTTGATCGATTTTTGTTGTGAAAGAAACCCCGCGTATTCAGTACACGAAAGGCATTAATTAAATTTTTTAATGCAAACCAATTCTTTCCATATAAATATTGATTACTGATAAAATTTAGAATTTAAATTTGTTTACAATGCGGAAATTCTCTAAAGTAAAAAATGAAAAATTTGCAATTTTTTGTATTCGCTCTAAAACCTTTGCATGCTAATATTTTATCTCGGCTTACAATGTCTACTTTTTCTCATTTATACATTTTACAGAACCGAAGAGCCGCAAATATTCTATCCAAAAAACTGCAAATTTTGCTAAAATTGTATACATTTTTTTTCAAAACATTGCGACCACTGCAATTAAATATGGATTATAGTCATTCAACAAGTGTATACAGCTTACATTAGCAAAATTGACTTTCTAAGTTGTAAGCCGCCCTCATGATGTCAAAAAGTTGTATCAATCACATTTTTGAGAAATTTTAACTTTGAGTGTTTATTTCTCCAACATGGAACTCAAGCACAAAATTTTATGGACGTATTCTTTCAAGTCTTGTGAATAAAAATTCATCATCACTTAATTTTCAAAATATTAAACGAAAGAAATATTTAATGCATAAAGTTGATTTCTTAAAATCTAAAACAAGAAAAGAATTCCCCATATATACTTTGTTGGGTCTCAAATGAATTTTTCTTTGTGATACATACAGAATGACAAACATCCTCTATCGCCACCGATGGTGGTGAAGGGTAAATAAAAAGAACGACTTTACCGAGATTCGAACTGATGTTTCACTTCTCATTCCAGTGTTCTACCCACAACACCACTGCCTTACTTAGCTCGTTGACCCTACAGACATTTTCTATTGCGGAAGTTACCCGAGTGAAACTTCCAAACGTGCTAAAAGCTAGCCAACGATATTGCGGAAGTATACGAATTCTTGTCACCAGTCGGGAAGAACTGATGCCGAGCTGGGGAACGTCTAAGGTTCTAGATGACCCTTGGAAGTAAGGTATTGTTAAAGGCTCTTCTAGATGTGACTAGGAAGTTTCTTCTTGGAGTGACTTCTTAGTATCATCTAGAAGTGTTGTTATCGTATCTTCCAGAAGTGTTTCTATCTTATCTTCTAGAAGATGAGTTTTCTC
Source organism: Lucilia sericata (assembly GCF_015586225.1). Lineage (NCBI taxonomy): Eukaryota > Metazoa > Arthropoda > Insecta > Diptera > Calliphoridae > Lucilia > Lucilia sericata. Next base: position 1,115,513 of record NW_023994079.1, on the reverse strand, counting down.
TTGTAGAAGATGAGAATACTCATCTCATCTTCTATTTATATACTCACCAACATAAAATCTATAAAAATAAATCTAAATAAAATTAAATTTTATAGTTTTTATTGAAATAATAGAAAAAGTAATTAATTTAACAACTAATCTAAAAAAAGTAATATACTTGTGAAAAAATTTGAATTATTACCTTATAAGATAATTTTCAGGAAATCTGTATTAATCTTCCAACTGTTGACTGGTACACTTCCAAAAATTGTAAAACGTTGGACTCTAAAATATTTTTGTAGTTCTTCATAAATTGTATGATCAATCCACCAAATTGTAAGAGTTATATTTTGTAACGCATTAATCCTTCAACGAAATAGACAAATTAATATTATAATTAATATTGAATATACGTACTTTTGTATTTATTGAAATTATCTGTTATACTTTAGGAAGCAATAAAAATAGGATTCTCTTATGCCCAATACATTTCCCACCAAAGTTTAAACGGTCAGATCCATTTTTTTACATTTTGTGCAAATAATCGACATTTTTAATGGAACCGCGTAATGAAATAAGACTTACCAGATCCCTTTTTATATTTAAATTCGGCTAGAAGTATTTTAATATGTAGGGGGTACAATATTAGCTACCGTTTTCTAAAAAAAAATTAAAAATGAATAATTAAAAATGAATTAATTAATTTATTTATAGTTTGTTGATCAATAAATGTATAAAATTTGCACCAAAGTTAGTATTATTAGATAGTAGGCCAGCTCTGTCGGTCAAGAACTGCCGGAGTTAGAGGTTATACAGGGTTTTTTCAATTGAGTGTAACCTTTCACCCATTGTCCAAAACAGGTTTGAGTTATAAAAGTATTTTTTGATAGAACTGCCGGAGTTAGAGGTTATACAGGGTTTTTTCAATTGAGTGTAACCTTTCACCCATTGTCCAAAACAGTTTTGAGTTATAAAATTATTTTTTGATAGATATCTAGAAACAGGGACTAACTCAAATAAATCTAAATAGGTTAAAAATGCAATGTTCATCAAATGAAAGCCGAAACGTACAACTTGAAAAAATCTTTAATTGCTTATAACTCCTTAACCAATTAAAAGAGAGACAAAATTTAAAATAAAAGCATTTTTATTAAGATTATTGATTTCTTCGAACTGTGATATTAATATTATTAATTGAATATTCTGCAGGCTCGAGTTCGAGTTCCACTTGGGGATCAAAAGTCATGTTTTTTTGTTTAAGTAAAATGGATGCACTCTTCTAACTATCGTCCGGAAGTAACGAAATCAATGTATTTTGTTTTTGTAAAATGTGCGTTCTCGTCTGACAATCGTCCGAAAGTGTTTCTGACGTGGCGTCTGGGGTGATGCGCAACAGTTTTATCTTTTAAATGTTTGAAGGGTGATAACTAATGTTTATCATATAAAAATACTATATTATTTTCTGTATGTACAAAAAAAACCGTTGCTGAATACCTTTTGTCAACACTTACCTATCTTGCTGAATTGCATAAAAAATTAAACAGTTACGTTTTCTCAGTATGCGTATTTTTTGGTCGCGCGTCAGCAGTGAAAATTGTATTTTTATGTAAAAGCCACCAGTTGAGAAACGAAAGCAAGAGTAATTAATGTTGCAGTGGTTCAAACGCAGTCTATTTGTTATTTTTTATTTATTTACTTATTTTTTTTATTTTTTTTTTTGTAAAATAAAACAATGTAAAATTATGGTCCGATTTTCCACATGGTTGATCCTCGTATATAAAGCCATTTATCTTCCAAAATTCATTAGTTTATCTGCAGTAGTTTCTGTTAAAAATACAAAAAAAAACAAGATTTTTTAGAGGTTGTCTGAAATTTTAACCTATATCTCTGAACCTATTCTGCCGATTTTGCTGATTTTCAATACCAAAGTGAACCGGATAATAATGAATGTTTTGGGTAAATTTCGTAGGTTTCCATTGCTTCTTTTTAACGTGAGCGTGTTTTACACAGATAGACGGACGGATGGATGGACTGACGAACATAGCTAAATAGACTCAGAATTTCATAAGGATTAAGAATATAAATAATTTGTTGGGTCTCAGATGAATATTTCTTGGTGTTACACATGAAATGACAAAATTATATATACCTTCTATCACCACTGATTGTAATGTATTAATATTAATATGGGTATTAAATTGATTTTCAGAGGAGGTCTTTTTAGGATTTCTTGCGTTAATTTTGGTCCAAATTTTGCGGCCTAGAATGAGCATACTATAGACAAAGAATGTGTTTACTTTTTGGGTCTACGACGAAATGAACAAATGAATTTGTATGTACTATATATAAAAAAATACCACTAAAAAATACATGTACAAAATTAGCTGTGCTGAATTTTGTTCTGCATAAGTCAAAAATAAACTAAGATCGTATATTTCAAGCGAATTGAAATAAATTATAGCTCAAAAAAGAATTAGAAAAAAATTTTAGTCACAAATCCCGGGATTCACTTTGAAAAATCCCGGGATTCGGGATATCCTAATTCATGTAGATTAATTAATTAATCTACTGTAGATTATATAATTCCTGTAGATATAATATATATATAATTCCTGTAGATTATATGATTATTAAAAGCAATAAGTTGTTCATCAGCAGTGGGCATCAGAAAAATATCATTCCACGCAATTGCTGATAACTCTGTTTCCAAAAACTGATAATTTATATTCTTAAAATCTCGAAATTCGAATTTTGTAGCTTGCGATTGGGTAGATATGTTATAATCATAAGATAAAAATATTAAATCATGTTTCGAGAACATTGATCCAGAGAACTGATCAAATAATAAAACTCGAGAAGTATTATTAACAAAGCATAGATCTAGTAAGGTACTAGATGTGGAAGTGAAATGAGTAGGTAATATATAGTTAACTAGAGACAGATCAATTGCACACATTTACTCTATTAGTGTGTTATCTTCTAAAATGTTTGCATTAAAGTCCCCAGCCATTATAATATTATTGTATACTAGAGTAATAGTGTTAAGCTTTTCTAATAAGGAATCAATATTTATGTTCTTGTTAGGTCTATAAACAGTTCTAATTAAGATATTCTCTGTGTTATTGATAATTTCGATAAAGATATACTCAATTTTATCACCACCAATATTTTGACATTTTACTTTGCAGGGTATACTTAATTTGACATAAATTGCTACACCACCACCATTAGATAATCTATCTGACCGGTAGAGTCGGTAACCATGAAGATTGTAGACGTTACTGTGAACATCAGGATGAAACCATGTCTCTGAGATACATATTATATCCATATTAGAATTTTTAAAGATCAACCGAAATTCATCAATTTTGTTATTTATGCTCTGAGCATTAATGTGGCAGATTTTAAGTCCTGACTCTCTCTTGGAGAGTATTCTAAGCATAGTGTAAACGTTTTCTTTGGACCCAACCCTCATATTACCATAATCTAACATTATTATAGAATTTAAATATTGTTGTTGCAAAGCAAGACAATTTCACAATTGTTTTTTAATATTTTCCATGTTAGAAGTAAAAAAATAGAATTTATAGAACTAGGTTTTAATTTGACAAATATAATTTTTGTTATAGACAACATATTATTAAGAAAATTAATATCAATAAGTAAAAAGAAAAGTACTAATTTATTCATGAATATAGGAACTTTGACACATTGTTTCATCAAGTGCTCGAAATAATTGATTTAATGAATTAAAATCATCAATTCGTAACGGTTCTTCATTTCCAAGTTGTTTTATGTAGACTGAACCACGACTCGTGAATGCAGTTGATATTTTGTTATCCTTTTTCAAACGATATGCTCGAAGAAAAATCCTATGATTTTCAGGGGTTAAATTTTCATTTGCATAGAATGGATATAAGATTTAGACGAAAGACATCCATTCTGGATTTTATGAAGTTTTAAATAGATGTAAGACGAAATTTCTATCATATGGACTTTCAAATTTGATAATAATAGCAGCATCTTTATTTATGTTCTCATTACTCCTATTGATTAAATGATTGTTTCGATTAATTTTTACACGAAAAGCTGCCCTTATATTTGGGGGAACAATCTCAATTGATTGACACAACCTGCTATAGATATCATATAAATTTTCATTAGGCTCGAAAGGCACCCACCCCATTAATGCGAATATCGAATGCAACAATTGAATTTTCTTGCTTTCTAGCGATGGTTTTTAAATAACATATTTTGTTTCAATTGTTGTTTGTAATTGTTGTGTTAATTTATCGAATCATTTATCCATTATTTGTATAAATTTTAAAGGGGATTCAGTATTTGTTAATCGTGGAGTTTTTGATATGTTTTCCATAAAAGAGTTTTGCAGTACTTCTCTTAATCTTTTAGGAGCGGGAGTTGTTGCTAGTTCCATTGTATTATTGTTGTTCTATCGCTCACTTTATTTTAATATTATATTTCTGTGAGAGTTTCACTGAGTTTAGTATTTTCGTTTTTGTTTTGTTCTGTTCTCTTGTTATGATATACAGTTTTTTATGTTGTTTTGTTTTTCTTTTTCTGCAATTGATTTCCGTTTTTTATTAGATTTTTATAAAATAAAATGTTTATTTTGTATGTACCTACGTGATTTTGTTATCTTTCTTTTGTTAAGATATGGGTAGGATGCAATTTTTGTATTGCAAATTAATTTGAAAAAAATTGTTTTCGACCATATCCCTATCATAAACAAAACATATACAGAATATCCTAAAAAGTGCCAAATAATATTTGAAAAATGCTAAAAAAGGTACTAGATGCTAGACTACATTTTTGGGTGCTAAATGAGTAAATTGGCAACACTGGTCAAGGTAGACATTTTCCTGGAAATGCCTATATACTTTTTTAGTTTTTCGTTAACATAAGTGCTGGTCCACATTAGGAAACTTTAGTTGAGAAACAGTGTGACCAGGTCTCAAAAAATGTTGCGGCTAAATCCCATCCAAAATAATGCTAGAAAAAATGCTAAATTGATTTTAAAATGCCAAAAAAATGCTAAAATTTTTTAAGTGTTTTTATGAACAATTCATATTAATTTGTAACTGAAATTCATTGTAATTTATATCAAGTAAGAAAGTATATTCTGCCGTGGTTGATTTATTTTTCGTTGAATTGAACCTTGGTTCCGATATATTTAAACTAATTTTCTGAGAAAGGCTTTATACATTTGTATATGTATGGGTAAAATAAAGGATGGACTTTAACCATTTTTAAAAGGTTTTGTCATTGGATCAAAAAGCATACGTGCTTATTGTTTTGAAAATTTCAACCTCTACTAGACGGTCAGACTTACATGGCTTAATCGATTCAGAAAATGATTCTTAACCGATTAGTATACTCAAACGTAGTATAGTGGAGTAGGGTAAAAAATTAAATTCCGTGGTATTAAGATAAACAGAAATGCTAAAAATTATTTAAAAATTTTTGTAAATTTTGCAATATGTAATGTCTCTAACTTTAAAATATTTCTGAATGCA